>NC_041360.1:14044376-14074376 GCF_900634415.1 Cottoperca gobio | reverse complement strand
TATGACAACATCATTCCTTAGTGTATAACAAGACACAAATACATTAATGACTTCAGCTTTCTTTGTCATGTCAAAGGTTTGTAATCAGACTGGACAGAACAACCAATCAGGTTGTCTCTTGTTTGGTTTCACCTTGTCTTTGAATATGTGACTGAATGAACCAATTAACTAATTATTTTTATACCCAAACATTTTTTTAAAGTAATGTGTTTCTTTTATTTCTACATTTTTCATTAAATGTATTAAACTAAGTCCTTTTTCTTGCACTTACCCTTGCTGAGGATTTAGAATATTTTAGTGATTTTATGTGTTGAGTTTATGGTAATTACAAGAGAAGATTTAGTTGTCCTGGCTTTTAAACAAAGGGGATTAGAAGTCACAGAAGGCTTTCAGTCAATTAAATGGCAAAAAAGACTGAGACGCATTGTGGCTACCTTTGCCAGAAATGAGTGCATTTAAGACGTGCGGGGTTATGGAAAAAAAAAAGATAAATTGAAAAATGTGAGGAAATGAAAATGAGGCTTGATTGTTGCAGTAAATAAAACAAGAAGAAGCATGAAAGGGAACAAAGAGAACAGCAAGGTAACACTGTATAACTCCCTGTCTCTTCATGACATATACAGTATAGCTGATCTTTTTTTTTTAGAACGTAGAACAGCAGCTCAGCTGTTGAGTTCAGTCCAGACTGTGAGTTGTAGCATTTGTATTTTGGCAACATATTGTGATTCTATACAACAATTAGCATCACACTGCAGAGCAGGTCGACGGTCATCAGATAGCTTGAATGCAGACTAAAGACCTCAGACCTCCTACACTATACACAGTATCAGTCACCCCTGCCGTGTTCTGTATGCATCATCTAAAATATTGTGTGTTTACCACGCTTCATCATGGCTTTAAATGACCCCAAATATGTGAGTGTACGTGTTTACCTGCTTTTCTCCCCAGAGGCAGTTAGCTCAATTTCTGCATGATGTTCAACACAATGAATAGTAACACAGCTGTCATGCCAGTGACCAGGCTATTGGATACTGAAGAAACAACATGTGAAGTATAAAAAAAATAACCAACAAAACATAAAAAGAAGAGACAACATCACCCTAAAATAAACCAACAAAAATAGATTAGTTAAACTAATCCATACCGTCTCCACACATTTCTTCACCAAGAAACTGTCTTGCCAACCTCAAGCTAAAACTGTCTCTCTAACCGTATTGCACATATCAGACCAGTGTAATGTTGTAAAGGAACGACTAGTGATTATGTGATTGTATTCTGTAGATTTGTCCCTGCGGAGTGCAGCTACTTTTGTTGTGTAATTTCTCCATGAGCTCATTCATTATGAGAGGTGCTCTGCATGTTCTACACTGATCTATATTCAGGACCTAACCCCGCTCTTTGTGAAGGGGATTACGCGCTCTAGAGGCAGGGTAATTTGATATTCATTGATTGAGTCAAGAGCCAATCTGAAATTGAGGAATTGTAGTTATTGCTATTGATTTTAATAACTAGGCTGTTACAGTTCATTGAGTGCAGCTCTAGTCGATACAGAAAGTGAACTGTTCCCCATCTTCTGAGAAAAAGACAGCGCTTGATAGTATTGTGTGTTATTGTGAAATATGCTGTGATATGGTTACAACAGCATGTGGCATGATAACCAATGATGGAAATGATCACAGCTATTACAGATAGTGAAACATTAACACCTTATTAAAAATCACAGTATATGAAATAAGCTAATATGTGTAATATTAATGGATGTGGTGTGTATGTGAGCCACTATCGCTCCCTCTGCATGCAGACTTTATAGTGTTGCACACACTCTTTGCCAGCCCTTTCAAAAAACCTCACCAAGCCTGTTAATGTAGTTCAGTCCGCGGAGACCTTCACTCAAAGTTTCTACTGATCCATACTTAACTAGTTATTGGATTCAGTCTCCCTTAGGAGATTGTTTCCATTGCAGATTTCAGTGTAGAACTGTAGACTATAGGTACCTCATGAAACTGTCTGGAATATTCCACGTTTAACACTGAGCCGTGTCTGAAGTTATAGCTTTATTAATTGTGTTCTAACTATTTTCTATCATGTTACACTAAATTTACTAGTTTTACCAAGACATAAACTAGTGCATTAAAGTTTACATAATTAATGTTAATCGTTATTATCAGATATGTGCAGAATCCAGTAGTAAAAGGAATACTTTCTAAAGCATCTAGCAGATTCTGCAAAGTATATTATTTACAATATATATATCTTACGCAGTGTAGTGGGAGTCTGAGCCTCAGGCAAGCAACTTTCGGCCAACAGTGAGGTGTAAGGCTGAATACGTGTTGGAGATGTTGAAGAACATGTTGACTTGGGTTTCAATAATTTTCATAACAGGGTAGAAAATATTTGACAACCTAAAACAGGCAGAGAGGAGAGAAATACAGCAGAGGCAAGGGTAAATGACATCAGGTATGAATGGTGATAAAGAAAGATTAATAATCGGATGCGATGTCACAAACATTAACCTTTTGTTAAAGTTCATTCATAATTAGCAATTAGACCAACTTAACACTAGCTTATAAGACTAAGAGTATGTTATAGGAACAGCAGTGTTTTCAGCGAAATGCAGTTGTCTAACATGCTCAATTACAATGACATCACCGATGTTTTGAAGGTTTACTGTTTACCATCTTAGTTTAGTGTGTGTTAGACAATGCATATGAGCGGGGAGAATTTTCGCTTATGAAGCTCTTCGTAGTTATAAGAAAATATGTCATATTATGAAAACAGGTTCGTGTAATTATGAGTTAATTTGAGCCTATCAATCGTCCCTAATCTAGGCTACAGGAAAGTGGGCAATTATCACTGTTAATCTGCTTTTATTTCCCTTTAGGTATGAGACACTGGAAAATATTAATGTTACTTAATATGGGTGACAATAATATTAGTATGACAACACTGCAAAGGCATCTCAAGTCTTGGGATTGTTCAGGCATCGTTCACAGATTCAAACTTCCCGGATCAATAAGTAATTGGCGAAATATTGTTAAAACACAAACAACGCCTTTTTCCAACCTTAGTAGTAGACAACAAGCTTTTGCATAATATTGGGGAATACCTTTTGGTAATGCTTGAAGTGATTTAGGTGACTGCATATCATTTATCAGTTATTGAATATTTTTATAATGTATTAATGTTGCTAATTGGCACTGAACACAAAGCACAACTGAGACTAATGGGAATGTTGTTAGTCTTGCAGGTATATTTGGCCATAAACCAATCAGGACAGCTGTGGCTCAGGAGGGGTCGTCTAATAATCACAGGGATGGCAGGTCGATCTGCGACACTACCAACTTTCAACGTAGAAGACACAATGTATTGCCAATACCACCGATGAAGACGTTTCTATCTGTGGCCTGGGTGTATTAAGCAATCCTAGTGAAATAAATGGTCGTGTTCAAACACATTTTGAAATATTGAATTCCCTTTTGATAAAAAGTGAATTTCTGACAACGGGAGGACTTTTTCCTGAAGAGAATGCAATAATTACATATATTACACCAACCAAAGCCCATAATTATGCTTTTTCCATTATTATGATGTTTAATGATGACACAAACATTGATTACTAAAGAGGTGACGACGAAGATTGGCATGATAATGATGTTGAGGATAATTGTGACAGTGGCTGTATTCATTGTGCTAGTAACATCAAAGAGGATGAAAGAGAAGAGGATGATTTCGGCAAAGTTACATATTTGAATTATTACTACTGTGCATACTATGTGTCTAATATTGAATGTGTAATATTTTTACACCGACATATTAATCTTTGACTCTTACTTTAAACCTTGTGAAACCATATGCATATGTAAAGAAATGGAGGAAGAATTATGCAGTTTCTTTACTTAAGTAAAGCTCTTAAAGTACTGCAGCAATACCACACTGTGACCATGCATGCATGAGTAAAAGTATGTAAGTATTACATCTACAAAATGCAGTAGATTTTGAAAAGAAAATGGTCCCTGGCAGTGATTTACTTTGACGTTATTGGATTAATGTTACTGGTGCATTAATTGTCTATGTTGCATTTTACTGCTGTAGATGTTTATGGTTGCAATAATGTATAATGTAGACCGTCGGCTAGTGTAACCTACAGCAATGCATCTTTTCAAAAAGATCATCATATGTTTGCAGCGTTGCTCTCTTGTGAGAAACACATATCTCTTAAAAGTCAAACTTTCGTGAGCTTTTCTCAACCCATAAAGGAACACTTCAGTTTATCAGAAGGGAAAAATCTAAATCATAAATGGTTTTCACTGTACTTAAGTGCAGTACATGAGTGAATGTACTTAGTACATATATGTATATGTAACATATATAGTTACATTCCACCACTGCTGTAATGTGAAAATGGTCATTGTTGGCTGCTCTGCACGGAGCGATGAAGAGTCTGTGGTTGTGCAGTGAGAGGCAATCCTTTTTAAGGAGACGAAGTGTGGCCATTGCAACTCTAAGTGGGAATGAATGGAGGGCTAATTTGATGGGAGCCACTTTTCTCCCACCACATTTAAAACCCCATTACACTGACATCCACAGTGAATACCCCACAGGTCCTTTTGAGATGAGTGAACTGTATAGGGAACACACACATGTACAGTATATAGTGTGTATGCCACAGTATGGTATGAAGATGGTATAGAAATGACTGGCTTAAGTAAATGTGCCATGGCATTATAGTTACTAGACCATGAAGAAATCTGAGCCTTTAAAGGTTATAGCACATAGTCATAACATCTCGTCCTGTCTTCTTCTTCTCTCTCTCTCTCTCTCTCTCTCTCTCTCTCTCTCTCTCTCTCTCTCTCTCTCTCTCTCTCTCTCTCATGGATATACACACACAGAAAGCCACACATTCACACCTACACACACCTAGTCACTGAGGCCCATTTGCACCTCTGCTGAGCTTCTATTTGGCTTTTAGACACAGGGAGCACTGCCTCCCCTCCTCAACTTTAAACGGCGAGTGGAACAACACTCAAAGATGCCACTGTACCACAAATACTGTAACAAATACCATCCATCCATCGTCTACCGCTTATCCGGGATCGGGTCGCGGTACATACGGTACACAAAAATGTGAGTAGTTACTAAGGAATAAGTGAGAAACGACCTGATAATGAACAAATCTTTAATAACTAGTTCCTGAATACCATGCAGAAAGTAATGGTGAGTTACTAGAGAACAGACTGGGAGATACTATATTAATGAATCGTTATATTCGTAAATATTCGTAAATATTTGTGACATGATCGACATACTGACCACTTTCTTCTTGAGTTGTTCCAGCTTAACGGCACTGAGCGGTTCAAACTAGTAACAACACAATTAGTTCCTTAATAACATCAGAGACAGGAAGATTTTATTTTGTATGTGTGCTCTTCAGAGCACATCCAACAATGATCCCATCCACATGTCATATACTATATAGTTTGAAAAGATGCTAAGCTCACTTGTGATGGTACATTGTAATACATAGATTACTTATTTATGATCGGTTTAAGAATCATTAAAGTTCCCATGGAGAGCTGCAGGTGCTTCAGTGAGTCCTCTCTCCTTCACTTCCCCTACTTCATTACTTAGGCAGCATCAGCTCTTCAACACTGAAACAACGGCAATTAATCCAACAAAAAGCTAAATCTACAAAAGATGCAGATATTTTAATCGTAAAAAAGTAGTTTTTGTTTGGAATTGTTGCCTTTGTAATGATTAAATAATCATTAATACATTGGTAGTTAATACTCTGTTTCACTTAGCAGCTGGTTAAGAGTTTAAAAGGAACTATTAATGAAGAAATCATAATGATTCATTATTATAGTATCTCCCAGTCTGTTCACTAGTAATGCATTATTGTCTACTACATTGTCTTTAATTCTGAGTTATTCAGGAACTACTTATTAACGATTCATTCATTATCAGGTCTTTCCTCGCTTGTTCCTTAGTAATTACTCACATTTCTGTGCACCGTATTGTAAAGTGTTACCACAACAACAGTATAAAGCAAGCATCCATATGCAGACACACTCACACAGAGCAGCTGCTAGCGGCTCTGCAGTGTGGGCTCACCTTCACGGGATTAGAACAGGTTAAACTTGACTGAATTTTAATTTTACGGACCGCGCGGTGATCAATTCAACAATATTAAGAGTGGCAGAGAGGTGTGGATGCACAAATGCCTTGCTCGCACCCGCACGTTTCTGCACATTCATGTTGGAAAGTGTATGTTTAGGTGTGTTTGTCTGTGTGTGTGTGTGTGTGTGTGTGTGTGTGTCCTGTCTTGTCTGTGTGAGATCTGTTGTTGTGTATGAGTATGTGGAGAGGGAAAATATCAATATGTTACAGGATTGTGTTTTTTTCTCACCGCTGTTATCTTTCCCACCTCCATTACACCCCCATCAGCCTTGGATGGATTAAATCAGCAATAAAGACTTCCATCCATGTCTCTGTAAAATACATGAGACACATTAACAGCACATACACAATGATCAGTCTTCTATCTAGAGCGGGATTTTACGGCATGTATAATTGTTCTGCCTACTGTTTTGTTTTGCTCATCTTTAGATGTGTGTGCGTTCTCGTACATGCGTCCATGTGTTTTGTGTACATCAACAGAGCTAAGATGTCGCAGGAAAGACAAGGGAAATGTGTTAGGCACAGTACCTTGGGCTGTGCACATTCAGATGCTCGGCAAATGATTAGAAATGGTTTTTATTGACATTGTAAATGCGTTTTACGCAGGCAGTAGGCTGCCAAGGGGATAAAAGACTCATGCTATCAAAGCCACGTGTGGCAGGCCTCCCACAACGCAGGCCTGCGTGTGTGCTCCAATGTGTGTGTGCCTATGTTTGAGTGTTTTTCATAGCTTTTCTTTTAATTACCCCCCTTGCGAATTAGCTAAGAAATAGGAGACTGGCTATGCAATGTTAAGTATCTTTGGCTGGGAATTATCTGTTTAGTCTACTCCGTTTGATCTTCAGGAATAAGTCATTAGTTTGCAAGCAATCTGCTCCCTCTCCATCCCTCCCTTTTACTCCCTTTCTCTTCTTTTTCTCCTCCCCTGTGTAGTGTCTTTATTTAGACAGTTTCTTTGGAGCAGGGTGACTCAAGTTGCCCAGTTACGTAACAAAAAGGGTAAGGAGATGTGAAAAGAAGGGAGGGTTTGTTAAGGACATGGTTAACAGAAAAGATGGAGAGAACAAGTGAAAGATAGCAGATGTGAATCTTTACTTCCAGCTGATCGGGGAAATAAAGGGGTTCATTGTACAGTACATTGCACACAGTCCGACGAGGCCGCTACTTCTAGCTGCAAGGCACGAGCAAAGATTAAAAGTGTGAATGTGTGTGTTTGTGTGTGTGCTTGTGTGTGGTGCTCAGACAGGGTGCAGATAAGAAGATTGTTAACACTGGATGAAGAGCAACCATTAGATGGTAATTGGCTGACCAGATGCTCTTCTCGCTGCATACAAATGACAGTCTTTAACTTCACTATGCCTCTGGCTTACTGTGCCATTACTGGTTAGTGTATATGCAATAGTGAGCCTTCACTCACAAGTAAAATCCTACTATTTTTAGGACTCATAATGTACCCCTCCTCCTAGAACATAAAAATCTTTGTATTTATGTTTTTCGGTTTAACTGTGACAGTGAAGTGTTTATCAGTGATTTTCTTTCAGAGAAAAGAAACAATAAAAGTGAAAGTATGTCCCTCTCCCTCTCACTCTGGGGTGTTTGCTTGGTGTTTCAGGGTTACTCAAAGCACTTTCTAAGTCTTTTTCAGACAGGGTGCCAAACTGTGTCAATGCCAAGAGAAGCATTAGCGGACCTAGTGCAGTCCACCCCCCCCCCCCAAATGGATATTAATAAACCCAGCTCTGTCTAGCATCTACTCTCCTACCAGTCCCACTTCTTCTGCCTCTCCATCCCTCTTTAATCCCCTCCTATCTTGCTCTCCATCCTCCTTTTCGTTTTCTGTCTCCAGTCCTTTTCCCCTTAAGTGTCAATAACTCTTGCTTGCAACACACACACACTTATACACAAACACACTCATGCACACGCACACACGTACACACACACATGCACACACACACACACACACACACACACACACACACACACACACACACACACACACACACACAGGCAGTAGTTGCAGTGTCAGGCTTCCCACAGGGGCTGGTATAGTTATATAGTAGACTCTGTGGGTTTAGTAAAATCCTCATTAGGACTCAGTGTAGGTGTGAGCATCCTTGCTGCTGTCTCATAACAAACTGCTTACCTCGACAGAAAACTCACAAACACAAACACACACAGCTGCACATGGACCAAACAAAGAGGAGAGTCAGACACTGATACAAGGCAGGTAACATTTACGTTTACGCATATGCATCCTCACACACATTGTATGTTGATTATACTAATGTATGCCGCCACCCATTTTCCAACCTCTCGTCGAGTGTCGGTTCTGTTGTGCGGTGACATTTTAATGCAGGATGACGTCCTCCCCTAATTAACGTCAGTCAGGATGGCAAAGTATTCAAAAATAACTCTTTGAATAAAGCCTAGTACACTGCGGTGCGATCACCCTGGTAAACCAATTATAATATTCTGAGATTATCAAAATACCGAGCATCATTTTTAATCCGACAGCTATTTGACCTGGATGGTGCCGACGAAGGTAAAAGGTTTGAATATTATATTGATGTTATTTCAGTTTAAAAGGCAAAATTAACCTTATAAACTGTTGCAAGAGTTGCCATGTTTGCTGCTATCTTCCAAAACCCAGGATGTGGTGGTTTTACATCATGTGCTATTTTAGGGGGAGTAAACAGTACCGTCTGTACAACTAGTACAGTGTGTTTACTGGCATTAACCCGTGAGCATCTTCCATCACCATTGGTACAATTAGAAACTTGAAACAAGCAGCGAGCTGATAGTTGAGGACAGATCCAAGTGACATTAGGTTCACCGTCTAATTGAACTGGGGATGACACATTCTCAGACTTCTTCTAAGAAGTCCTTACAGAACAGCAGCGATAGGAGACAGTTAGCGTTCCAAAACCTCGGTTTGGAAGATTTTCTTGAAAAGAGCTGCAGAGAGTTAACAGTATTTAGAGACCACGTCACAAAGAAATGTCAGCCTTTGTCGTCTAAAATGATGAATAGGCAAAATGTAAGTATTTGACACGTTCCATATATAATGATTTCCAAAGGTTTCCCATGTCTTCTCTGCTTCCAGCTAAGGGTTCTTTTTTCTGCCCTGCTCAGCATGCTATTGTGTCACTGAGTCCCCCGCTGCTTCTGAAATGTGTGAAAGGTCCAGCCATTTAAATAACTGTTTGAAGACTCGATGGCTGTTAAACATCAGTTACATACTCAATCGGCTTCTTTTTTTCAAGCTCGAAAAAAAGAGAAAAGAAAAAGAGTCTAACTTAAAAAACTTTAGAGTTATCATATTCAATTCATTTTCAACAGGGATGTGCTATTGTTCCTGTTCTTTAGATCACAAGCAACGGCTCCAGATTGCACATGCATTTTCTTTTTGTGAGAACAAATAAGTGACACAGTATCTTGCTAACTGAAAAGATTATTTTAATAACATTTAGTATTTTCGTATTATTATTATCACTGTCTGTTCTGCTTGTTAGTATACATTACTTATACCACATTCATCATGCCCTTTTAAAAATACTTCTTCTTAAACACCTAGTAGAGCACAGGTCATTAACTATTTTTATCCAACGCTTTCTCCCGTGCCATCCATGTTAGAGTTTTCAAAATACTATCTGGTATTAAAGTGGCTGTGGACTCTTAAAGTCAACACAGACTCTGCAGTATTATTGTGAAACAGAATCCAGCCTGCAGGAAACGAGTATTACCTCCTACAGGGCTACACTCTTTGAAACGTAAGATCTACAGAAATATTCATGTTGATATGTAATTAAGTAAAGTAAGTATAAGTATAAGCATAAACATGTGTGTTTACATTTTGATATGTAAATTCAAGCATAAACCTACGGCCAGTTTCAAGCATGTCTGACGGCATCTACCTGATTACAGCTGACAGCTCCATACAAGAGCATGCATCCAGCATGACAGCAGAGACTGTGACTAATGATGTCTCTGTCCATTCTAGACAATAGCTGCAGATGTTTAGTTACATTTGACAAGTTAAACATTGACTGTATTTATAGACCAAACATTTATACGGCTGATTGATTTCCCTGAGTGATTGTGAAGAACACCTGTGCGGGCTGCACGTTATGAAAGACACGGACACAAACGTGCACATGCGCATGCTCGCAGAAACATTTGCATGCACTTGAATGCATTTGTGTGAGCTCTTTTCTCTGTTTCACTCTCACACTTTTACACACACATGCACTTACACATGAAGGGCTGCTCGTTTGGCTAACAGACCTCATTACACGGGTGGATGGACCATCGACCCCATGGTGGAGGAATTAAAGAAATCTCCCATTTCTTCTCTTCCTTCCAGAATGTGTGACATGATGTCCCGGAGTTATTTACCTGGTCTCTGTAGCATGACACCTAATCTCACCTGCAGCCCCAAGACCTCACAGCAAAAAAGTCTGCAACAAAATTAGGTGGACAGACGAATGGTTTAAAAATGTGATTTTGAAAAGTAAAAATATGACAATGAGCCTCCTTTTGATTAATGTTACTTCAAGGAAATGACACACAACTCTATACAACGTCTAATTAATATAATTAATAAATATGCAATATTTGCAGCAGGTTGAAATATCTTAGTGCCCTTTGAACTGCGATTGAGACGCCACGTCAAAAGCAAACTACTGGTCACAGGGAGTACTGCAATTACACAATGCACAATGCCAAGTGTCTCTGGACAGTATTTTGTCAAGTTTGAGAAAGTTACATCACTTAAATAATTAAATGCAGGGAGGTTCGCATTATGGGAAGTGCAGTCTTTGGTGTTTTTGAAGTTTGTGCAATCGAAAATTGGGACTATA
Organism: Cottoperca gobio; assembly: GCF_900634415.1. Classification (NCBI taxonomy): domain Eukaryota; kingdom Metazoa; phylum Chordata; class Actinopteri; order Perciformes; family Bovichtidae; genus Cottoperca; species Cottoperca gobio. The sequence goes on along the minus strand of NC_041360.1, from coordinate 14,063,340 downwards.
CAGGGCCTATGCTTCATCGATGTTTATCACCAAATCAAATTTATTTATATAGCCCAATATCACAGATTATACATTTGTCTCAGTGTGCTTTACAGACTGTACATGTATATTATCATTATCATTATTCTTTTTTGTCTTGCAAATCACCAAACACACGAGAGACCCTTTAATTGGTGGTTTCCATGAAAATATGACCAAAAAGCATTTTCTTTTCAGTGTCAGTATATAGCAAGTGTCACCTGTAATATATTTGCTTGAGAACATACAACAACAAATGCATTTACAGAATTCACATTGGAAATGAATAAACATGTTACCATCATCTCCTACTCACAGAAACTATGTAGGAGGCTGTGTGCACAAAGAGCTGCTATGTGTTTGCTTGCCATGACATCTAATAATTGCTCAGAGCCCCTTCCCACTAAATCAGCTCAAAGCATGCACTGTATGGTTAATATATAGACACGTACACATGTATATATCAATTCACACCTGCACCTCATGTGTACACAACGTGATATGGTATGCTAATGTTAACTCATATCTCAAGGGGCCAGTATAGATGTTATTTATATTTGACAATTCAAGTCTGATGACCGTGTTACTTCTATTTATTCTAATTGTAAGGCAATCAGGGGTTCCAGATGTGTCCGCAAGACTAGCGGGCCTGTTATGCAATCTGTGGCCGCAGCCATGGAGACTCAAATTATCATGACAACACTAATTAACATGATGACAACCAGTTAAATCCCCACCACAGCTGGGCTCTGGTCAACATGGTAACACATCACAGCCAAGTGTTCTTGACATCCTTTCCAGAACATTGGGCATAGTGTCCCACACAAACGCTGCGTCTCGCATACCCACACCCTCTCGCACAAAATTCTCACTGCGCTGCACACACACATGAACACATACTGTAGACACACAACATTACAGGCCTTAGGAGGTGTATATGTGTGACTGGATTTGGGAACAGCTTGAAGCCATGTTTCATCTTTTGTGATCTCCCAGCTGCAGGCCAGAGGAAAAAAAACGATCAAACCAATGAAGCTTGGTGAGGCGAGTGTGTGTTTGTGTGACTGTGTGAATACATCACAGCTGCACATGTGACCATCAAATGCCTTGGGGGGAAAATAAGTCCGGTTAGATTGGTCCACTGTCCCTCTCATCAGTCGTCCTCGCAGCCTCCCTCCTTCGTTGAGAAATCTCCAAGACTTTGAGGTCACTTCTGGTCACTACCATCCCTCATCTCTCCACCGTCCTTCTCTCCCATTTAACTTCTGCTCATATATTGCATCCCCTCAACCTCCCACACTAAAGCCCCCATCGCCACTGAAGATGTCAGACAATGGTTTCACACTGATGAAATGGGACAGTGTGTCAGTTCCATCACAGGCCACAGGGAACAGTAGGAGCAAGTGAAATTGTTTGTGTGTGTTAGAGAGTGAGAGCCTTCGTGTGCACGTGTGTTAATATGTCTGTGTGTGTGTGTGTGTGTGTGTGTGTGTGTGTGTGTGTGTGTGTGTGTGTGTGTGTGTGTGCGTGTGTGTGTGTGTGTGTGTGTGTGCGTGCGTGCGTGTGTGTGTGTGTGTGTGTGCGTGTGTGTGTGTGTGTGTGAGTGTGTGTGAGTATGTGTGAATGGTTACACTACTGAAGAGCTGATGTGCTTGTATGGTGCACCTCTGACTCTGTATGAATGTATGAATGTGAGTGAATGGGTGAATGACATGTGTTGTAAAGTGCTTTGAGTGACTGTAAAAGATTGGAAAAAGTGCTTTATAAAAGCAGTCCATTTAAAGCAGTCCATTTAAAGCAGTCCATTTAAAGCAGTCATTCTCTCTCAAATTAAAAAATGTAATATTGGAAGAAAATACAAGATTATTTATAAACTTCTAATTTACTCAAAATGTTTAGCGAAGGTTTTTGACAGGAAAACGGATTACTCTTCAGTACACGGACACTTTCCGTACATTTGTTATTTGATGTATAATTTACTTTTTCATACTATGAAATATATTTACTGCAACTTTTATAATAAACAATTGGATGTAATTGTTGTAACGTTATACAGTTTCTGGTAGCTGAAATCATTTACCGGCCAGACAGGTTTCTTACCAGCCAAGAATAATACATTTTATTTTTACTACTGTAATTTTCTATTATTACTATTTAGCATGTCATCTTGGTCTCAATCAACATCATAGTGAGTGCAGTAATAACAGTAACCAACTATGTAAAAATATAATTTCAACCGTTTCAACAGTGTAACACATTTGAATTGATGCCTTAAATGCAAGTTTTTTTATTTTTATTAAGATGTACAAGAAGACAAGTAACTTGTACAATACAATTCAAGAAACATGGTATCAGGAGTCAATAGAGGGTAGAGCACCTCTCGTCCGCTGTGACATGGTGATGTTGTGGTGATGTTGTGGCAGTTGGGTGTAGTAACGGAGCAGTCTGTTTGGGAGTCGGGATTAGCTCAGCTGGATATCAGCGACAGAACATTAGCATGCTGGTCTCCTGGTTTGGGACCGTTTGTAGTAGGTTGGTCCGGGTGACACAGAACAACATTGTGCTAATCCAATGCGAGTTGAGTGAAGAAGTGAAAAGGTGATAAACTGTGGCTCCAGCATTTTCTCAGTCGGCCCTTGTTCAGTTCCTGTCCACAGTTGGCTGGCTGCGGACAGGAGAGTAGCTCCTGAACAGGGAGTGACTGAAAAGGCGTTAAACTGTTTGTGGCACGAGAATTCTCCCGTCTGTCGGTCCTTGTTCAGTCACCGATTATGCAAGTCCCCTGTCCACAGTCCGGCTGCGGACAGGAGAGTGGCTCCTGAACATGGACTGACGGAAGAGAGAATCACTCGGTGTCTTCAGGCAAACTGAACCAGTTAACTTGCTGGGCTTCACCTGTCGCTCTGTCACTCGACTGCTCTGGATCATCCCAACGTCGCTCCTCGCATCCCCAGACCGAGCATACTGTTCAGGGTTCTTATCCACAGCTAAGCCGCTCCAATACTCTCCAGCAGACGGCTACTACCACAGACATCATATTTGTTTACGTCAAGCGAGGTGAGGTGTACACACACTACACTCTAGTCGACACAGCTGCAGCTGCAGCAGCAGAATGTCCTTTTGGTCCATGAGAGGAAGCGTTTGAAGAAGTGTTTCTTTTTGTTGCTCTTCTCCCTCTCTGGCTCTGTGTCGTCTGAAAATCTGCTGTCCATGTTAGAATCAACAACAATGTGAGAGACCTTAACAATTCAGACTGTGGGGTGAACATTTCTTTACCATATGTGGGGGCAGTGACTGCAGGCTGCTCCTGTTCCACGCTACATTCCTCATGTACCATTTCAGGTGATCTACAAAGGCACAACACATTTAGTCACAGGTGTCTGGAACTGAACAATATAGTATTTTACTTTATGATCAAAACAACTCGTCAAGATCTAGAAATGATTTTAAACTTACATTAATTTCGACATCTGTGTAGTAATCCTGACACACCACACCATACAAACTAAAGTGGGAACTATTAACGAAGAAGGTTAAGTTATCCTTGTAAATGTAAACATAAAAAATATATAAATGTTGTGGCTCTTTTGTACTGAAGCTGCTGACTGACATTATATTGCACAATGTTAAATGTCTTTAAATATTTCCACTGTAAATATTTTCACAGAACTATATTCTTCAGGGTGTCGGAAGCAGCATTTACAGTCGGCTTTTAACTAAAATAATCCTCCTGGAATTTGTATGGCCGATCTCCAGCTGTGGGCACCAAGAATCATGACCACCTTCCTCGCAACTGCCACCAGTGTGTGTGTGTGTGTGTGTGTGCATAGGCATATATAATTGCAGAGGTTCAGATGTGTGTGCATGTGTGTCTGTCTGAGATGTTGTGACAAGTTATGGTCTCAGAGAGCATGCAGGAGAAAGAATGGATTGAAAGGAAGGATGTGCTGGGAGAAGGATGAGAGGTACATCAAGCGGAATGAAAACTGTCTATGTAACAGAATAACTGTTGTGGCGTATATGATTGATGATATGATTCACACTCTGATTCTCTTTCTGATACTCTGTATCTTCACTAAAACATATTGCTACTAATTATATCTAAACTTGTGGGAAAATTTAGAATCCAACATTAAATTCTGACCACATTCGGACCACTAGTTGTATGTTTTCTCCATCTACAGCTACATCTGTGCTTCCTCAATTTTCCTTACAGTATATGTTATTTGTTTTCTTAAGCGCCTTTCCCTCTGGACAAAAAAACCTCTAACACCCACTTACATCTGGCTTTTGTCTTCTTAAATGACGCATGCAGTAGTCACGGTATTTATCAGCTCCTGCACCAACTGGCAGTGATGGAAACATGGCACGATGCTATGTTATGCGCGTTGAATTGAAAATATAATAAATAAAATCAGCAAGTTTAAATTATTAACGTACAAAACACGTAATATTATGCTCTCCTCAAAGCCAAAAGAGTCCCGTCAGACAGCAGGAATGTTACCTGGCAGAAAGGCTACTGTCAGTAGTCGTCTACTGGCAATGGAAAACGAGTCCTTCACCAATTTTTTGTGAGTTTTCCCATGTTTAAAAAACCTGCATATACGTGCAAATCTTGGTGGAAAAAGGATATTAGGGAGTATTAAACTACTGCTAGTGTCTGTCAAGTCCACTTCGTTGAGTGTGTTTGTAAACTAGATTGCTATGGTTAAAGGTAAGTATATGCAGCCACACTGTCACAACACATTCGTTTTTAACTGCACCAGTTCAATGTTAGACTGCTGCCTATTTGTAGCCATTCCTCCTTCACTTAATCTTTCCAAGGTGTGAAAATGCACTATTGGTGCAGGGAGCAAAACATGATGCCCTTGTTAACAGAATCTTGGCAGATCGGGCATCACAATTTCTTGCAGCTCGTAGAATTTATTACAAAGTGTTTTTTTTCAAGATCTTTTTAATATGCTTTTCCTCTCCACTGCAAGCCAATGCTGGCCTTTTTACTTAAAAAATATTTAAATCAATTTCAGAGTTTTGGATAAATGAGAGTCTTCATTGCATTGTGTGAATATAGCTTTGCCAACAGGAAGGCCAGAGATGCTATGCTTTATAAATCATAAAACACTGGCAAATTACTGTGCAAAAAGATCTGCAAACCTCTGCAGAATTAAATGAACAATGAAAGGATATAGTACTTTATTGGTTGTTTTCCAGGTTGTGTTGTTTTAAATCAATATTTATTTTGAGGTATATGTAAGAAAATGGGTTTGTTAAATTATTTCCTCTGTTTGATTTTTGTAACTATTGCTGAGACAAAGCTTTGCCTTAACTTTGCAACCTGTGCAAAAGTAACCTATGTTTTAGTGCAGCTGTGCTACGACAATAAATTAACAAAATGAGGGCCTGAAGAAAACAGACATGGATAGAGATAAGATGATAACAAGAAGGAGAAGATATCAATTCTTCTCTCTCATCCTCATTGTTTTTACACCGACTTACAATTTAAAGAAAAGAAGAAATATTTATACTTTCTGTATGTTGTGACAGATCCAAATATCTTAAGGGAAAAGCTTTTACTACTGTCATCTAATGCCTTCTTCAAATGTATTTCCATGAAAGACATTGTTGATGCATTTGACACAGACTTTTAGCTGCTTGTGCCATTCTCGCTGGTAATTTCTTAGATTCTTACTAAATATGGGCCTAAATCAATGGCTCTTCAAATAGTCTGTGTCTTTCACACCTTTAATAGACTCTAATGTTATGAGATACACACAATTCTATGACATTTGTCTTCCTTTGCACACAGTCACGGTTATTGCTTTTATTGTTATAGTCGCTCTACATAATTAATGTTATTTCAATGCATTGCAAAGCTTTATAATAGGACCTGCTTATGAAAGACGAAACCCAGACATAGGCATTTAACCTTCTCTTTTCTTTTCTTTTGCATATTCAGTGATTTTTATTATTGCAGAGCAGGGATAGCAGTCTCCATTTGCTTCAGCCACTTTAACTCCTTTAAAAACACTTTTTCATCTGAACTTGCCCCTATTTCTCAACATTTCCCAGCTGTCTGATAGACTTTTGACTTGACTAAAATATTAAAGTGCATAAAGTCCAACACCATGGTCCTCCATTCAGTTTACTCAGCTTTTAACTCAGTATTTGGATGTTCACACTGTCACTCCCTTTAAAATACGGTCCGTCAGTTTTCAAATTTAGACACATAACCATCAGTGAAACATGCACACAGACACACACATGCAGCTTCAGCCATTTCCTCTGGGTACTGCTGATGTGACAGAGAAAACCTGGTCTGATGTAGCAGGGTGAGGATTACAATTGCAAGCTTTTACATATGCACACACGCACACGCACACGCACACACACACACACACACACACACACACACACACACACACACACACACACACACACGTACTACGCAGGCCTTGAGCAGATGGATAAAGTAGGAAGGATGTGACCAGAGGAATGATGCATGACAAGGACAGCTGTGCTAAGCTCACTTCATTCAAGATATACAAGCTCAGTCATCGTACACTGGCAGCGGGGGAAAGTGTTGAAGCGAGACACAAGTGCAAACACAACGAGAGCCTGTTATGCAGACACTTAAAGGGAGAACAAAAGCCATATTGCATATTTCAGAGGAACAAATGGTGAGTCCAAAATAAGTATACCCTATGTGTGTTTCTCCCCTCTGTATTTTTCAATATGACTTTACAGACACTTGATTTACTCGCAATACAGACCGCATATTATGTGGCGTAGTCTCGAGGACAGATTTGGAAATTTGGTTTAACTGATATATTTGTACTCAATTAAAAGTGATCTCTATCTCTTTTCATCTTTTTCACTTTGGAGACATGATAGTGTCTCCAACACATGCCGTTAGTTCTTCATCTACACAGTCAGCTGCACTTTACGGGGCTGCAGTTAATGCCCTGTTTAAATGAGGAAGGAGTGATCATTGGAAAACATAAAGGTTCAAAACAACAATGTTGAAATGGGTTGAAAGTCATTTGAAGCCATGATTGATTTTGCTTCACTTGTATGTTCTTAAGAACTCTTGTCTGTTTTATTTTATGATTTCACACAACACACGTGCAGTGAATTATACAGTGGACAGACATTACGTTTTACAGTGAACTAAACAATATGTTCCCTGTGATTGCATTTTCAGTCAAGGCATGTTAGTGTTCACTTCATGATGTCATTGTGTTAGTAATTATATTACTAACACAAAGACATCATGAAGTTCATTCATTTTATCCAAGATAAATATGAAACTAATGCATTTCATGTGAAACTGGTCATAAATTATGTTAGGATGTATGTAAGGATTGTAATCTATCTTTGGCTCTACTCTATCTACACTATCGACTGTATTCCAGACTATTCTACCACTGTTGTGCAATTATCCCTGCCATGTGCAATATTCACTTTTACAACGTTTTATCAACGACTTTGTACTCATACTACTTTTAGTCTATTTTATTCTATTAAATTATTGTGTACCTGCCACTTTACTTTCTTGTTATTTTGCTGTAACTAGGTTAATTTCCCCGTTTTGGGACTAATAAAGGATTTCTGATTCTGATGTATGAACTAGCTACCTTACTTTAATTATCACAGTTTTTCAATTTGTTCGACGTCGAACCCACCCTGCCAGCAGCAAAAGAGAAACTAGTCGTTCCATAATGTTTTTATGTTTTAAAAAACCCCCGTCCATTTTGACTCATTGCTGGTCGGATCAAATGAAAAATGACTGCAAATTGTTGAATTGTTGACTTACTTCAACATTCAATATATTTTTATGCATCGAATCTCCGATTACAGTGTGAGATTTATATCAAAACAGTCTGAGTAGAGATTCACAGCTATAATAAGTATGCACTGACACTGACTTGAAGAAGTCCAGTGAAACATCCTTCTTATCTTAATATTTCATACATACATTGGAAGAACAGAAGAGCTCTCCATTTTTAATGACCTAAGGGGGGTTTACTACCAAACATCGGTATAGTAAAAAGAAAGTTTTGCATTTCATTAATATATTTATGTTGTTGTCTTTGAGTCAATTTGGGGTAATGTGTATATTTTAAGAAATGAGGGAGGAGAAAAGAGAGAATTAAAACCTAAAAAACAGAGTGATCCTGTTCGTGATGTTTTGAGTTATTTCTGCTTTTGTCACTTCAGAGTAACAAACCATGAAGGCCTGTCAAGCATCTCTTACTGGTCGCAAACTGCTTTAAATGTCAGTATGTGAACAGAATATGTTCTGCAAGTTCATAGAAGCTATATTAAGAGAGAGAAAATATGGTTTGATGATTTATTGCTCAATGAGTCAGATCTTTCCTTCTTATGTCAGATTTTCTTTCCCTTTTGTGATGCTTTTCTATGTGTGTCTCTTGGTTTATTTAGACTGCTGCAGTGTGTGTACAAGTAAACAGGGTTTGCAAATCAATACCTTAAAAAAGCCTAATATGTTGTTATGTCAGGCACAAAGCCTCTTCCCTGGGGATGTAATGAGCAACAGAGGACCATTCAGTGTGCGTTGTCATCATCCACAGCTATTGAGCTGAACCTCGGAGTCAATACGGGGCAAATGGCTTTCATTGTGTTTCAATGGCTCCCAAAAGAAAAGAAGAAAAAAAAGTGCACAAACAATTGCTGTGCCTTCAAGTTCCAGCATGAAGTGAATTCAGACACTTTTTTTTTTAGAAAGCAGAAATCCTCAATGAACAGTGTACAGCCTTGCAGCATCAAGGCTGATAGCAAGGGGTGATACAGTTAAAGGGAAAAAAGAGGCCACAGGGAAAAATGAGATAAGTGCTATGGATATGTTTTCTACTGTAGCTAATGTAGTCAACTTCAGCGACAGAGACACAACAACAGGGATGTAGTAGTAGTAAGAAATAGTTGGTACATCCAATATTAAATAAATGTTCATTGATTGATGACAGTGAAACCTCTAATATAGATTTGGTAACACACCCTCAGCATCGTATCACAATTGAGTTTATTTTGTTCATGGATATTGATGAGATTCATTTGGAGGATTCCTGTGTACCTGTTTAGGTGTTAAAATAATACTGATGTACTCCACTGTTTTTTGGCGAGATGATTAATTCATCCTTTACCTATGCAGCAAAACAAACAGCTGTTAACATCATCTTGCTCCTCTGTTCCCTTGTCGTGTTTGTCCTTCACTGGCAGAGCTGCTCTTGTCTTCACTTCTTCTCAAGGTCATTTCGAAAATGAGTATGGCAAATTAGTACTGATGAATTACCCTTTAGTAATGTGAAGTACAGTGACAGAGGGTAGGTAGTTTGCGGCTCAACATCAAGTCAATTACTGAGTGAAAATAAATCACAGTTACTGAGGCACACAAAAGCAAAGATCACTGCTTATATAAAAAACCCACTGAGAAAACAACACATCAATTATAAGATTGAAAACTACATTACACACGAGACTTTATCCCAGACATTTTCAGTAATTAATCTGGACACCCACAAGTTCAAGTTAGCAAACATTGGTGGAATAAGATGCAGGCAGGCCACACATTGCACTGTATCCAGTTACAAAGAATCACTAGAATAAAAAAGTAAAACAATCACTGGGAAGCAATTTGACTGGGAGGTGGTGAAGAACCCCCTCCTCCCCTTCCCTTTGGGTCTTTGTTCATGCCTCTAGCAATTTATTTTCATCTCCAGTGAGAATTAAAGTGATCCCTTTAATAGATTTATGCTTAGGATGAAACTTTGACTGAAACTATAGCAGAGCTTTAAAAATAAGCATCAAACATAACAATGATAATAGCCCAACGAGCAAAATAGCCTTCTCTGATTTTTCAATTGCTCAGTTCTGAACAGAAAATGATTTGTTAACAGCAGTCATGCCTGCCACACTGTAACGTCTCTGAACCAGTTAAACATTAAATTGGGGAGGTACGTTCAACATAATTTCATTGACAGATATTTCTTTTAATAATGATTAATTTAATGATCTATCAAATATAAATCATTATGTTCACCAATTGATGAGGCTGTGTAGTTTAACTGTGTTTGTTCTTGTCTGTGATGCAATTCCAAAAAAAAGATTTATAGAAAATGAAGAAACAAAATAAGTATCACTTTAAATCTTAAAGAATTAGTGTAAGGGTTATAGGCCTTTTTTACAGAAGACACATTTTGGATGCCTTTCTGCTTCTGTTACAGAATGTAAAAAAAATAGGAAACTGTTTGTTGGAAGGCTGTTGCCACTGTCGTTCTCCCACCATCCTCCCATCGTGGGCCATTTACCCTCCCCCTCTCTGCTTCTTGTAGCCTTGGGCTAAAGTGTGAGTGTTGTGGTGATTTAGAGGCACGCATAAAACTCTGTCATGCGCACACAGACCAAGACAGACACAAAAAGACAGAGACAGTGGCAGAGGAAATTGAAAGTGTGTGTGTTTTTGTACCTGTAGTGCACATACATTATCACAGGTCGCTTAACCACCACAAACGCCATTTAAATTAAACACGTCAATCTTCTCTCCCAAAGAGCACAAATTATTATTACACTCTGAATTGGGAAAGAAAAATCAATTTCCTGAATGCTACTTACATCACTTCATAAATCGAGTGCAGAGAAGAGCTCTTTTAACAGCTCTGCCACATTTTAATGCAGCACCTCACTTCCCCATGAGAGACAGCACAGAGAGGGGGTGGCATGAAACAGGGAGCAAAGCATATATGTAGCTGTGCTGTAAATGGGAGAGTTGATTACTTGTCATGGTCGTGAAGAAAGGGTCAAATGTGGAGTACAGAATTAGAGAAGAAAAGAGAGACTGAAATGGTGGTGAAGCAATCTGAAAAAGTCGTAGAGGTAAAGATATGGAAGTGTGGAATGCAGAGAAATAGTGACAACAGTGGGAGAGGGACAGGACAAGTGTGTGTGTGTGTGTGTGTGTGTGTGTGTGTGTGTGTGTGTGTGTGTGTGTGTGCGTGCGTGCGTGTGTGTGTGGGCAGAGGGAAAGTGAGTGAGTGAATGAGTAAGTAAGTTATTGAGTGAGTGAGTGACATATAAGATCATTTATGAGTTGGGTGGCTGGGTGGCTGAACTCTCTAAGTTTCGAGGTGGCGCCGCTGCTCCGTGCACCCGCTCCTTGCTCCGCATAGCTACAGTATATAAGGTCCAGTGTGTAGAATTTAGGAGGATTTATTAGCATAAATGTAATATATACTATAATATAATACTTATGTTTTCATTTGTCTATAATCACCTGAAACTAAGAATTGTTGTGTCTGCGTTGGCTTAGAATGAAACCTTCGTATCTACCGAGGAAGCAGGTCTTCTTCATGGAGTCCGCCATGTTGCACCAGTTCAGTAGCCGAGAACGACAAACCAAACACTGGCTTTAGAGAAAGCCTTTCATGTTTGTATGTTACCTGAAGAACACAGAAGATTGTCTGACATACTTGGGAAGGCATGGGGGAGCGGAGGGTATTCAGAGGGTTTCAACCTGATGGCATTACATCCTACTCACTGGTGCAAAATATTGCCAAATAGGCGCCCTGACTTTTTGCTTTCACACCAAATGTTCCCCCATCGACTTGTCTGTCAGCTCTCCTCACGTTTGTCCCGTGATGAGTAAAAGCTGGCTCCTGCTATTCTGTGCTGCGACTCTGCTGTGACTGCTGTACAGAGAAGACACTTTCAGTTTGTAATTGAAGCGTTTGTCGTCTGACTATGTATTGATAACATTCTTAGCATTTTAAAAGTTTTGATATGAAAAAATGAACAAAATGGGTTTTGTTTCTATTAAAAAGGGTTGGTGGGCAAGTAATGTCATCGATGTATGCCCGAACACCTTGTAGTGCCAGTAACATGACTACCGTGCCAAGAATACCTAGAGTTAGACAGTATTACTACAGGAGTAGTAACACATTTTATTTACAAAAATGCAGAATTTAAAGTCCCGTGTCCATGAAAAAGACTTTAGGCCTAAGTGAGTGAGTGAGTGAGTGAGTGAGTGAGTGAGTGAGTGAGTGAGTGAGTGAGTGATGAGTGAGTGAATGACATAAAACAGATTGTCTGAGTTTAATATCTTACACAGAGTCCAGTCAGCAATAGATTACTGTACATTTCCAAATGCAATTATTTCAATTTTCAACACAACTATTTAAATACATAATACATAATACCTGAAACGCAGCAATTAAGAAAAAAGAGGAAATTAGTCTTGTAGAAAGAGATAAATAAGTGTTGTCTCACTGAGTGATAAAAAAAGCACATTGGAACAATTTTCATTCACGAAGAAAACAAAAAAACACTTCTGAGTGGTCTTGAGTATGTGTGTGTGTGTGTGTGTGTGTGTGTGTGTGTGTGTGTGTGTGTGTGTGTGTGTGTGTGTGTGTGTGTGTAGAGGTTAAAGTTGTATGTTGGTGCTACAGTGAGCAGACAGGACACACATGTCCTATCCTCCGCCAACCCTCATTAACACTGCGTGGCCCTTTGGACGGCAGTGTTTAGCATTGTATAATGAGATTCCCTCCGGAGCAGCAGGCTTGAATGTCACTCACAGTCAACTGCAGTTTAAGTTGGGAGGTGGTGATGTGTGTTGGTGGAGCAGTGGGCACCATGTTTGTGCATGTTTTCTGATGACTGCAGACAAAGTAAACAGACACTAGGCGCCTCTTGTGAAAATGAGTGAGGGCAAACAGAGCAGAGGAGAAGGCAGAAGCAGAGGATTTATATAGTATTTCAGATTATGTTCAGGGACATGTTCTCAGCATGCTCTCTGGACAGACAAAATGCCTGAATAAATGCCACAGACAGTACGTGTTCTTTTTGGGCATGGCCTTTTTGGCTAGACAGAGTCTATTATTCAATTAAGAGCCATAGAGCCAACTGGCCTTAAATAAAACCCCAAATTGGATCCAAGGTTGCAAACCATTTATCGCACAATGAGAGGGAGCAACATTTTTATTGTTTAACCTTAAGCTGATGAGTTTGTGCAACACACTAGCCCGAACTTGACATTTGTTAGCAATGTTGGTGTAAACACACGAGATATAAAACGTCAAAAACCCTTGAAAGCCTTTTTATATACTTCCATTGGCTATTTAAATAAGATTTACTTGACAATGGGTTTGTGGAAAGGACTTTCATTTTGATTTAATGGCATATTAGTAGCATTTTTCTCCTAAGGCACCATCTTTACTTCTTGAAAAATAAAATTCACAATATGTTTGGGCGGGATGTAGCAAGACTGTCCTCGCCAGATAAACAATAGGGATTTTCCTGACAACTGACCTCTTGTGGCGATGCAAATATTGAGTAGCGCCACAAACATTGGGAGGAGTTCTGGATAGCCATTTTGATGTACAAAAGTATTTGACATTGGAGAGAGCAGCTCGTACACGTTATGAGGGAAACGCTCAATAATAGTTTTTGTTTACAGTCATATGGGTCATCTTGAAAAAGTGATAAAGGGCTCCAGATCATCAATTTGGAAAGCAATGGCAAACAACCCTTTTTTGTCATGTCAGGTACTTGGACTTGTTGGACATAAGGCAGTAAAGAATCAGTCAGAGGAGGTAAAATGTGGTTTGAGTTGAGAGGGGCAGAGGGACAGGTTTACTTAAAAACATTATGTCCACACCTGCTTGAGCTGAATGAGGTTTCCAACAAAGACACACTGTTTTCCAGTGTCCATTTCATGGTGACTTTAATATAGACTTTGCTTGAAGATTGAAATTCAAGTGTTTTATATTTTTGCTGACCTCCAATAAAGGCCAAACATTGGCAGCAGACCTGATTCAAAGAATCCTAAAATCCCTTCTCTTAACCCTCAAATGCTTTAGCGCTCTCCTTAAGATTGAAGGACCAATGAGAAAGTGGAATAAAAGATTTACTGTGTGCGTGTTTGTATGGATATTTGATCTGATTCTCTGTATTGATCACATGTGCTTTCTATATTGTATGTGTGAGTTTGTGTAATGTGCTTGTGTCTATGTTCTACCTACAAAAAGTGTGGTCAAGAGTGTGTATCTGTATTCTCGTTAGTAAATGTGGTCAAGCGTGGATTAATTAGCAGTAATGTAATTCACATTGTCACCTCTCATTACTTTCAGTGCAGGATGCCCACCCCACACTTTGTAACTCCCTCCCCTTTGTTTCCCTTCTTTTCTCCCTTTTATGCCACCACCTTCTCTGTCTACACACTTTCTGCATCACATTAAAAAAAACAAACACCCTGCCTCTTGTTGTCTCGGCCGCTCCCTGCCTCCCTTCTTTCATACTGTTACTTTCTCTCACCCTCACGTCACCTCAGCTTGTCCGTCTCTCAGCACATAAAGCATTATGGTACCTTCCCAATGGTGGGCAGTCTCAATTATCTTGTTTTTACTCCAGGGCAGTGTTCACACCAGCAACAATCATTTATTTTCAGGAACATTTCATTACATTAGAATCTCCTCCGTCAGTGGGTTAAGTTGTAAAGCCAAAGTAGATCTGCTTTGGCCAATTGCAAACTCTAACAATGCTGACAAGAAAACTGAGAGCCCAACAAGAGAAAACTACATCTTACAGTATTAGCTGTGTTGCACCAATCGATTATATAACCCTGCTTTGCTGGAGTACAAACTTCTCAAAATAGGTTGGCATGGTTTACAATCACTCGTGAAACATGCATCAATGGTACAAACAGAGTTGCAGTAAAACAGGATTCTGTTACCAAAATTGTCACGTGTGCAACAAGGGAAGAACCCAAACGCAGGACACAAACTTGGAGCAATAGGTGGGAGGTTTATCGAAGGGGTTTCCAGGGAAAGGGGACGGAGGACGGAGAACATCCGGCTCGTGGAGGCAGAGGGTGAAGTGGGTAGCAGGCAGGCGGGTGGACAGGAAGCCAGGGATCCTGTAGCACAAAAACCAGTAATAGTTCATACGAAAAAACACACACGCAAATGTACTTGAATCCACAGTTGGCGCAGCCAGAGACACAAACTACTACTGTAGCTGAGTAGACGATCTCACAACGAGTGGCTGAAGACTGGGGTTGATATACTGCTGGGTTGATGAGTTAATGGATGTCAGGAGTGAGGCTTGGAGCAGGTGAGTTGACTGAACTGCAATCAAGGGAGCGTGAGGGGGGCGACACGCCCACAACACAGACACATACTCAGAGAGAGAAACAAGCAGAGAAACAGAAATCAAAATCAAATTGACATTTGGAAAAAAGCAAAGAGTTCATCCTTGTAACATGACTCTGCTCAACAGTAAGATATGTCATACAGTTGACTCCATTTTCGACATAGGGATGATCATTTTTGATAATTGAATGTATTTAGAAAGACAGATGATGGATTCCATTGAGTTACAGAAGCTAGTCAGAAGTTAGCTGTCGGTTAGCAAATTAGCTAGCTGGCGGACAATTGCAGATGGCCATCTGGCAAGTTCTTATTTATCTTGCCAGCTACAATATCTCGCCAACTTTCCCCACAAGTAAAATAATTCTGTTTTAGAACTTTCAGTTTGCAGCATGCGATAGGCTAAAACCCTGTTCCTTCAGCTTTAGGCTTTGCTCTTACCCTTTTACAGCCCCGCTCTTTCTCCCATGTGTTCTCTCTCTCTATCATTCTCACTATTTCTAGCACACACTTACTCATCCTATACACATCATCTGATAGAGCATCTGTGAATGTGGGAGAGAGAAGAAGAGAGCAAGAGTAAAAGGCATGTCAAGGTTGAGTGAGGGCAATCTGTTTCTTTTAGCTGTTATTCATCAGAGTAAAATTACTCGCTCATAATGGATGCATAATACATTGATAATGTGATATTACATAATGAATTAATATATCAAGTGCAGATAACAAAAGGTGAGCAGAGAGTAAGATGCCTGTTTGCTTTGTGGATTAAATATACAGAATATGAAGGCTTTGTTCTTGACCTTGTCTACATCTCTGCTCTGTTCTTGGGTCTGATCTAATCCAAATTCAAATTATGCATAGTATTCAAGGGAACAGTAATCGGCCCATGTGAAAACCTCCTGTCAGTTACAAGGACATAAGTAAAATGAGAGTGATACATGGAAAAGAATCTCCCTCCGTGCTTCTTGTCTCTTAATGTTGTATAATGAGACACGGAGAGGATCCCCCTCTATCAGTTTCATGCATTATTTCACCTTCATTAGGACATTAGTTGGAGAACGGTATGGGGCCACAGATAGGTGTCAGAGGGAACGGGGATACAGTTGTGGATGAGAAAGAGAGATTTAGAGGATTGCACAAATTAGGAGTGACATATTGTGCATTTACTTGTCAATGTCTCATCAGATTTTAGAACAAAGGGAAGTCATTCGAATGAGTGGTGCATTCAAAAGACAAACAATAGCGTTCAAAATGTTCCACTAGACTGATAGATGGTCTGCCAAACATCAGTCACTGCTCTTTTTTTGGCGCTGTGTTACTGTGTGTGTTTGTCCTTTCGGATGGCTGAGGTAGACTGAGGACATAAGGCAAGTCCAACAATAAGTCATGATTGATTTTGTCCCCTGCCAGTTGGAGGAAGAGACAAACACATTCCCCAAAGGGCCTAGTGAGACAGATTGTGTACCAAGAATGCCATTGTTACTGAAAAGCACATTTTCCCTGACAAGGCAGCGCTATTTCTCCTCCTCTTCTCTTCCCTTCTCACAATGACAAATACTCTTAGCCTGATAGATGGTATTGTTTCCAATCACACATCTCTCTTTCTCTTTGGTACTCCTTACCCCATACCAAACACACACAAACACATATACAGTAAGCCGAAAGAGTGTAAACAGCAAGTCCACAAATCTTCCACAGTGTTAATCAAAGTCAGAACGCAAGACATTTAGGCTCAGCTGGACAGAACCCGATACGCCCACAGGAGCTTTATGTAAAAATTAGAAGGGATGCTAAGTCCTTTATTTAAAAAATAAGGGGGTCTTAAGGAAAATAAAAGAACATAGTAACAAATAGACGACAATAGGATATTTGTTATTTATGGACTATACTCCTAGAAAATGCCTTTTTAATCTTGTTTCAATAATACCATTTCTATGACGATATGCAGGTTTTTTAAACACCTACATTGCGCTAAACTTAGGCAATAGACTCTTTTCCCATTGCCCATTGTATTTGCTGGTGTTCAGAGTTAGTAAACAACAGTGGTTACTTTTTTCTGTATCTGTTGAAATAGTATACTAACAGAGACGGTTTTGATGAGTTTGAATTTGTTTCTGTCGAGTTTGAATTAAGTGTGTTTTACGATGATCAGCCTAAATCTCTACTGATTTTATTTACTTTACATTCACTCTTAGTAAATTAGCGTGTCCATCCTGGTTTCAATCAGAGCTGGAGCCAATAAAAACCTGTCACTACTGTAGAATAAATGTTGATTATAATCTTTCCCACTAAAGACAAAAGCCAGATGTTAGTTGCAAGTGAAAGTGTGTTATATTAAACATCTAATTAAATAAACAGTAGGAAAAGGTCCTAGTGAATGTGACAATTCAAGACTTTCAAACAAACAAACAAAAAAGTGAAATACGCAATACAAATGTAAGGTATTCAGTTCCCCAGTCCTCGGGCTGGTATGGTTAGAACAAAAGCTGTGTGGGCCGACGGAGCCACATTGTCACCATGCAGGACGCTTGCTGTGTTTTCTCATCTGCCAGTCAGCTCCTGTTGATTACAGCTGGCTGCCAGGAAGAGGAGAATTAATCAGTGCTGTCAGATCACTATGCAGATCATCTGATCAGGCGCAGGAACACACTCACTGACACACAATTTATACAGAAAATACAGACAAATGCCATCTATTACATTGCTAGATATGCCTCTTTGAAAAGTTGCTTAACCTTCACAGAGTTGCCTTCTGTCGCCAAATGGTGTGTTGACTGAAACTTAGACTGCAGAGCTATCTTTGTCTCGAAAGCACGACACACTGTTTATGGCAAAGAGTCCTTCTGGGATATGGTTTATTGTGAGTCAATTTTATTTTATTTAACTGATTTGTTTTTAACTAAAACATTTGTTTTTCCAAATGTGGGTAGGAGTCCTAAAACCATGTGAGGTTATTATCTCAAACGCAATGCTGGGTTACTGACAAAACAGGAAACCGCTGCACTTCCCCTCGGGCGATTGCGCCCCCTTGGAGGTCCAGAGCTGTGTAGAAGTGTTGTAGTGCTACTGATTTTTGACTGACACTGATTGCTGGTTTATTAAACTGCTCTCTGCTGCTGTTTGAGCTTGACAGCGTATAGAGAAATGCATAACAGGCAAAATGTCAGTCTGCACTGACTGATAACAGAGATGATCCACACCAACAACCCTGTCCACTTGAAATGACATTATATAATACTAATTTGGCCAAATGCGTTTTGAGAGAAACAAAGCCACTCAAGGGTAAATAAGCACAGACGTTGTGGGGAGGTGGGTGAGGTGGATGGTGTGCATTCAAAGGCCAGAACATTGAGACGCAACCCCCATCCCAGAGTCCGATGATGGGGATAGGTTTTGGCAATAATAACACTTTGGTTAAGTTTGAAGGAAAATTGTGGTTCTGTTTGATTGACAATGCTAGCATGTTGATGATGAGGAAGTAATGTTTACCATGTTCATCATCTTAGTTCTTAGATCTCAAGCTAACATTTGCTAAAGCACTCAGCACAGAGTACAGCTGAGGCTGATGGGAAAGACATTCATTGTGTTTAGTCATTAACCAAAGTATTAGACAAAATTCAATTATGTCCAAATGATGATGCTAGATGAAAGATCGGGGGATCTCAGTGATTACAATGTATTCTCTATGGTCAATGAGCACGAGAAGAACATTTCACAGCAATCCATTTAATAGTTGACGAGATATTTTAATAAAAACCTAAATGTCAAGCTTATGGTGGAGCTAGAGA
>NC_041360.1:14021876-14039376 GCF_900634415.1 Cottoperca gobio | reverse complement strand
GGAAACAAGAAGAGAGCCTGAAGGGACAATGCACACAGGAAAGGAGAAACATTATATACAAGAGATTAAAATTCAGAATGTCAAGGCATCCTTTTAACCGTTCAACAAGTGTCTGCACCTCCTCTTTCTCTCTCTCTCTCTCTCCCTCTCTCTATCTATCTCTCTCTCCTCTCTCTCTCTCTCCATCTCTCCATCCCTCCATCTCTGCCAAGGACACCATCCCTGCTGTTGTTACCATGGAGACAAGCCCAGAAGGGCTGTGGGCGAGACATGTGAGGGACTGTGGGTGACTGTGTGTGTGTGTGTGTGTGTGTGTGTGTGTGTGTGTGTGTGTGTGTGTGTGTGTGTGTGTGTGTGTGTGTGTGTGTGTGTGTGTGTGTGTGTGAGCTTGAGCAAGTGTTGTGCACATCTTTTTCCTTATTTGATTTTCAAGTTTTCTTCATATTTGTGTCCTTATTTGTTTTCTTCATGCAATGCACTACACACAGTATACGCTTGAGTGGTATTCGCACTACTACAACAACTACAATTAAGCTACTGTAAGACGTTAGCAGACAGTAGGGCTACAGGGCTGCATCATAACATTAGCGTTAATATGGATGGTCTCTTTTCATGGAAATGGCTTGTGAAATAAAATAAATGCATTTATGTCCTTGGCGCACACAGTTCATATTCATATTGTGCCGTGAGACTTCACACATTTTTGATTTACCTCCAAGGGTACGTGTGTGTGTGTGTGTGTGTGTGTGTGTGTGTGTGTGTGTGTGTGTGTGTGTGTGTGTGTGTGTGTGTGTGTGATGGGATGTGGGGTGGGAGGTAATGCATCTGTTGACAGCAATAATTCACCCCATTTAGTGAATGAGAGATGAGAAGAAAGTATAATTTCCTTGGTCCAGCCACTCTCCTCACTAAAAGATGGTAATGTCTCACTTTCACCATTCTTGTCTAAAAGGCCTAATGGCCCAACATCAAAGTCCATAAAACATGTATCACTGCTGCAAACGAAGGTTTGCAGCAGTGATACATGTTTTATGTGAGAGTTTATGCGTAGCGTATTATCAGTTTGAACAGAATGTTGGATGAGGCCTAATTCAATCACAGATTTATGGAGTTGGCTGCAAAGCATCATTTATTTATTTGAATTAGATCTCCAGATTTCATTTAAGGTGCTGTGAATGCAAGCAATCTGAAACTTGAGTAACTCAGTCAAAAGGAAACACAAAGAAAATGATTGTACTGATATAAACTTGCAAAACACTTCATAACAACACAATGCTCTTCTCTTTGCCTCATTAATATCATAGAGAAAGTTGGTAGAGAAACAAGAGCACCCTTCTCGCCGATGAATTGAGTGATGGTTGAAAGCTTCGAGCTCCGTCTCTACGTGAAATTAATTTAGTAAGGTGTCACTCAAACATCAAGATACACACACGCATACACACTAATGCACATAAAAATATGAACAAAAGACAGCAGCTAAAAAGCAATATGAAATGATTAGAGTGGATGTAAGTTGGAGGTCTTCATGCCCTCACGCTACAACAACAGTAAAACACATTACATAAGAGGGGGCAGATTGTTGTTTTCAGTTATAAATCTTACTACTATCAAGAACCTGCCTTCTGTCGTTCAAATTGAGCCAAACACCTGTTCATTATTGCATGCCTAACACCTCCAACATTTTCATTCTGTGTCTTGTGAATGATGATTCACCAAACCTGCATGTGCAAACATCTTGTTACATGTCATACTGAGATGTCCCTCCATTCTACTCACCCTTAAAAGCTTTGTATGACCTTGTCATTTTCCCTCTCATTTACTCCCATCCTCAACAATGCAATGATTAAAGTTTTCAAGGCCCCCATGTTTACAATCTCAGCATTATAATAACTCTTTTCCATTTAAGTTTTAGGTCGTGTGCCAAAGACAGCAGGAGTAGTCAGAAGGAGAGGGAGCAAAGGGCTAATAAGAGAGAAATAAAGACTGATATACTGAAGGTAATTACCCTCATTAAACAGCCATTTATTCAGAAAGACGGGAGATCATTTTTATCATGTGTGTGTGTGTCTTTTTCTGTATGTGTATGTCTTATATTGCCTCAGCTCCAGCCCTTTGGCATTGATGGAGCATCATCATTATCACCTGGGCTGATGGTAAAGTGGCTCCTTGGCTAGACCCCGTCGACAGGCACTGTTTGGTGTCACACTTTGAGCGAATGTGAGTGTGTGTGTGTGTGTGTGTGTGTGTGTGTGTGTGTGTGTGTGTGTGTGTGTGTGTGTGTGTGTGTGTGTGTGTGTGTGCATGCCAGTGAATGTATTTTTTGCTATTGCAGTTTCAGTAATTCCGTGGCCACACTAACACGGCTTCACTGGCAGGTCCCTTATGCAAACAAATGGCCTTGGCTGGCAGGTTCAGTGAAGGGTGACGGTTGTATCTGGTTGCATCAGTATGGGGAGTGATGGGCACGGCACACTGAGGGGAGAAACTATTTCATTTCACTTGAACTCATCACATGCCCTAATAAAACACACAGCTCCCAGGTTTGGCCTCAGACAATGGTTAGCTTGTTCAATTTCTTTACACTTTAGTATTAACTGTGTCCATGTGACATTCGCTCAGAACCGTTGCTTTTTCTTCTTTTGAAGGTCAGTTAAATAACAGGATGGTCTCTGCATGTATCAGTTCTGCATTGATAAAACAACCACAGGGAGGTTATGAAGAGAACAGACGGAATAAAGGAAACTTGTAGAATGATTGTATTTTCTGTTATGTCTATGATCCATGACACTGATAAAGTGATAATCAATCCTTTACAAATGTCTCCTTCAGCATGGGCATTATTCACTGATGATGGTTCAATAGAGAAAGGATTAACCTTAACACATTTCTTTGGCCCACTTCCACTTCATTCTTTTAAATAATGTCCTCACATGTCACAAAATGGGTTTATCCCATGCTCTTGGTTTTTATGGATATTGATTTGGTTTCCAAATACCAGCTCTAAAAGCGTAGGAGTCAGTATTGTTTGTAACTTAATGACAAGACATTCTGACATTATCAAACAGGATTTGTGAGTGTTTCATAAGTCCAAGAGGTTGGGGAATTGTCTCAACTCACTGAAGAGTAACAAACAATCTTTCATGAGAAGTAAAAGCTGAAAAACTCACCAAAGCATGTTTTGTGTAATAACAGCACAATAAACACATTTCTTAACCTTATTTCTCCGGGTTACATCAGACTGCAATTCATCAGGCGAGGTAACAGTTTGTTAATCGTTGCCTTGTATTGAAAATAGAATTCATAGCTCCATACTACACACCCACACATGAATACAAACATACATAACCACACATACACACACACACACACACACACACACTCTCACACACAGTTTGTTCCATATTCACCATGAGCAACAGGTGTGACAACAGCCTGCATGAACTCTGTGATTCCCCGTGTGGAGAGTGAGTAGGTGTTTGTGTTTTGATGATTAGTTGAGGATGAATACATGCCAATGATTAGGCCTTATGCAGCCAAAACACACACACACTTTTGCCAATGTCCCAAGAGGGGTTTTGCAACTTCTCACCTACTCCCACCGCCTGTAACGTAATTGCCTGAATAACATCTATCCACAACCTCCTATCGCACGATGAGGCAAGCTGTGCCCTGTGGTGAAAATATGTGTTAATAAAAAGAAACAACCTTGTGTTTTGAAAATGTTATTCTTCGGGTTGGAAGATTCATCCATTGTGCTCGTGCTCGGTTCGAGCAGATTAGTGTCCATGAAGAATGTGGAACTTCATGAAATATTCCAATTTGTTTTGTACCAATGGTGTGAAAACAGTCCACAAACAATCACATCCACTGTAATTTAGTTGAATAGTATTACTAAAATAGTCTGTGGTTAAGTTAAAAGCACTGTTATGGTTTCTCTCTGTGGAAAAATGTATGTTTGCAGAACAGAGAAAACTTAGGGGATTTCAAAGAAGTGTGGGGTACATTCATGGACTTCCTGAAAGACTCAATGGAGGACTCCAACAGAATGTTTTAAAACATAAACACTGATTTAAGTAATGTCTCAAATCAATAGTAATTTCCTTATGTATTGATTCATTGTAAAGCCTCTAATTTTGTTATCTGTAATTTATTCTTGCATATATACTTTTCTCCTATTTGAGTTTTGTTTATATTACAACATACATGCAAAAACTGATTAAACAAATGTATAAAAAGTAACTGTTTCCATTTGCCATTATATAATAAAACCAAAAACATGATGTTGAGTCATACATATAAGAACAAAAGTAATACAGTGTTTTACAGTGGAGCCTGCCTCATTATCAAATAACTAAAGTGTGCACATTCTGAATCTTCAATAAATAAATACAATCAATCTACTACATTTATTTCACAGTCAGGTCAAATAAGGAACCCTGCTGTTGAAGTAAGCTCACAGACCTTTACAGTCAGTCTCTGAGGTGTCCCATGTGTTGGTACTCTGGGTCAGTGGAGCTGTCCTTTCAGCACCCATGGCCTGCCACTGTTCGGCACCATGGACAGTGATCCTCTGTTGCAAGCAATGCACATGACTGCTGAGTGCTTGGGAGCTGTTGAGTTTATTTCAAACTGACTCAGCGTCACCATTTCACAGAAATAAGCTCTGTAAAACAGCATGTATAATGTATGTTGCCTGCTGAGGAAAAGGAACCGACTCAGACAGACCTGACAGCCCCAGGGAGTCAAATGAGTGAAGGGGAAAAGTTGATTATAAGGCTCTTAACGACTCCGCTAATTACCATTGATGCTAATTAACTGGAGCTCCAAGTTAACTGCACGGAGGGTAATCAGTGTCTGGAACGAGACAGAAGTTGGAGTCAAACTATCATCTCTCAACCCTTCATGGGGCACAGTAAGACGTTTTGCACTGTGCTGTTATGTCCCAGAAATGTTAGTGTGCTTTTCATGCTTACATCTGACAGGCCCTGGAGATGACAGTGAAAGTGTATTTATTGAAAGGCAGTCCTTAAATTAGCAATAGCAAAGCAATGGAGTTACTTTTACAAGGAAAGTAATGGCACCTTTGTAATCCGAGATGTATATATAAAATGAATCTTCAGCATTTGACCTTCATAGGAAAGTTGATATGTGGGTCTCTTTACCAGTACGTTATCGCACTGTTCAATGCACAATTTCTCATAACACACAACAACACACACACGCACACGCACACACACACACACAAACGTCAATTTAGGTTGATTTATGTGGTCTGTGACTGTTATTTTGTGCAGTAAATCCAGGTTTCTCCCGATGCCGAGATACCTGCTTAATCTTCTACCAGGCTGTCGAGACAACAACCGCCATGGCTGATTTACTGTGGTCAGCTTCAATTACCAACCCTGGGAGCCAAAGGTATTCCTCAGGGTCCGGATGGTCATACGTTTCAAGGACAATTATTTTTAATGAGACTGCCTCCAATCCATCTGCATGTGGGTCGGGGGACTCTTGACAAATCTGTCCTTCAGAGGGCCTCCTCCTTACTCTGATCTCGAGTTCCGCTTCATTTCCCCTGCCTGTCATGCTGTGTGTAGAGCCGCTATCACTATGTTTCACCTGGCGAGCCGTCTCACCAGCGGGAAGATAGGCCGTGTGACTGATATGGCAATATGGTATTTGTAGTTCTAAAAAATGAAGTCACTGTAATATACTGTATGATGATTAATGAGACTAAAAGTAGAAGGCATATGGGGGAAAATGAAGAATGAACTTTTACACAAGACATCTCG
This sequence comes from Cottoperca gobio, assembly GCF_900634415.1. Lineage (NCBI taxonomy): Eukaryota > Metazoa > Chordata > Actinopteri > Perciformes > Bovichtidae > Cottoperca > Cottoperca gobio. The sequence continues at coordinate 14,033,587 of NC_041360.1, read as the reverse complement.
CAGTACTTACAGTGGAGTAACTGCGTACATTAGTTACACGGTTTTCCGAGGTGTGCATTCCTGATCCCGGAAGTGTTATCCAGGCTCTATATTCTAAGCTCTTAGCACAGGGATATGTTTGTTTACAGGTCAAGAGACATTTAGTTAGTTAGTCAATGTTCTAACAAAGCCAATCACTAATTATGCAATAATAATAGTACGGTATATACTGTATATATATATATATATATATATATATATATATATATATATATATATATAATAACAAATAAATAGCTCTTAAAGTAACATTACAAAATCTTTAGAGTAGCAGATTTAGCTATGCTGGTCACCATCCTCGTCTCTGAGCTGAAAAAACAGCTTGGCTTCATAAATCTGATCTATTTTCTCCACCAGGCTTTGATCCTCTGCTGCTGCTGCTGCTGCTGCTGCTGTGTGCTCTCCAATGGGGCTTCAGCCCAAAGGGAGTGTCTCCTGCCGTGATTCCAAGCAGAGGTTCTGGTTATGGGGTAGTGAGGGCACTTTGGGCTTGTCCATGCCTTTCATGTCCCATAGGGAACTGGTATATCCCCAGCATGAACTTATAACTATAGGCAATTATCCCAGTATGGGGTTCTTATCGTGTTTGTGTTCTCACATGAATGTCTGGGAGGGAGAAATAAAAGGTACAAGCAAGAAGAGCGAGAGACAAAACAGTAGGTTTGATTTGTGGAATGTGCATCCAGCTGTGTATATCATAAATGTGTGTATGTCTGTCCTAAAGTATTTTTTCATGTTTTACATTTGTGTTCTAGCTTACTGTTCTGTGTGATAGACCACTGAATACCACATTCTTATTACTCTTTCTCTCTAGCCTCAGGCTGTTGTGTTGCCTTTGTTTCCTGTCTCTACCTGTCTATCTTGGGGTAATTAGATGCATTGCATGTGTCGCACTGACTTTTGTCTCCTGTTAAACTAGTGATTGAGTTGTAGCACTCTTTTATCTTCTCCTTGGCCCTCTGATGAAGAGTTCTCCCCGTGGGCCTAGCACTTTGGCTTAATTCGTTGTGGTAAGAGAGCCTGTAATGTTGCTCTACACAGTAATCACTCAGAGCTGTTCCACAAACACACCATCAGCACACAGACACACAGCATTAAAGGGAGAATAGCAGCACTGGAAAAAATTCAACTTTGCCAACATCCAAAGAACATAAACATAAAATAGATGAAAACCTCAATCTGAATAACAAATGGGCCCTTATGTTGCCCATGGCGGTGATGGTGTCTGCCTTCTGCTGCCCTTCAAATTGCAAAGATAGATTGAATATTAGAGTGAGTTAACTTGGTTACATAGAGTTTTTTTTTTGTTTACCTCCAGTCATGCAGTGTGACTAACATAGGCAAACAGGTAGACAGGCACAAGCAGAGTGTTTGATGCATGTAAGAATCAACGATGGCTGTAAGGGCTGCAGGCATCTGTGCCTCACAAATGTCCTTCAAGCTCCATGGATGTTGTTCTTTAGCTGATCCTGCACTGCGACCGCCCCAAAAGGTGGGTGAGCCAAAAGACAATTGTCCTACTGTGACCAGCAAGGTCACAAAAAATAAACCTAAAATTTGGAGTTGTGGATATTGAAGAAGCAAATGCATGTGTAAGCTATACAGTATATTATGTATGCTTGTCCCACTTGCATTTTTAATGCCTCAAGTTGAAGGATGTTACTTCTTTTTTTCTTTTCTTTATTTAAATAACCGCTCCGCTCTCACTTCATTCCTCATAAATACATACAAAGAAACACAACAAATAATAATTGCAAGATCAAACAAACATACACATCCCTCACTTATATGGATGTCCCCGTAATCCAAATAGCATTTTTTGGCAAGCGTAACTAATGTTTTTCAGTGAATTTCTGTTCATAGTATGCCTGTAATCAACAATAAATACATAGAGCTTTAATATGAAGGGGGTGACAGAATTTCTTGCTAATTGTTTTAATTACTCATTTATCATTAGTGAGGCCAATTTTGTGCTTTTTCTTGTCCCGGCGGGTCTGCTGCTCCGCTCTCCTAATACACAGCTGCTTGTTTGCCTGATAGTGGATGAAAAATCCCTGTCCTCTGAGCATCTGTTCAGTACAGCAGGAATGCTGTGTCTCCCCAATACCCCAGACTACTTGTCTTCACAAAATACAACTTAGAGACATGTGAGCAAAGCTACTGGCTACAACCTCAGCAGAGTGCCAGGCCCAGTGTAATAAATACAAAAAACGAAATTGGATATATACTGTACATATAAATCCATTTTCAATTAATGAAATGGAAAATAATATATATTTCCTTCAACTTACTACGTGATACATTTAATTATGTGAACTTAGGTTTTAATTAATCCTATTACATATTTTTATATTTTTCACCCTCGTGGCTTGAGTCATTTTGTTTCGGCCTAATGTAACTCAAATTGATGAGCAGAAAATGTCAAAGTTGTGGAAATCTTCCTGATCTTTCGTTGTTGTTGTTGTTGTTGTTGAAAAAATAAATGTGGAAAGATAACCACTGTCTTTTATGGAACCGTTTATTGGGCAGACTGCGATTGACAGAGCACACAGTCAAACTGTCAGCATGGTTCAGGTGAGTGGGTTCAGCCTACAGAGCGCCATCAGAGAGCACAGCCTGTGTGAAACTGTGCTCTGCGTGCCAAAGTGTTTTGTTTCTGAAACCTTTATTCAGCCAGATTTGTCCTGTTTCATGATTCATGGCACAAGGACTGTCTGGTCAACTCTGGCTTCTCCGGTGGCCCACGAGCACCTACGGTTATGGTGTGCTGTGGTGAAATGTAAATAACCACATTTACAATTACAGTACTGAAGTGCCATGTATCTCCAAATTTGGTGATTTTAAATTTAATTTTTCTAACAAACTGAAGGATGAAGACTGCCTTCATGTATTGTGAAAAAATGCTATGTGTTAAGCTAAATAAACAAAATCCTTGGATTTGCTGCAAAATGGTCAATAAAGTATTGTTTATAGAGGAAGCAGTAGTTTACAGTACATTACTGGCTACTAGTTGCACTACGTTCACAGCAACTACTGTGACATTTTTACAGTAAAATGACAGCTGTATATTATCACTTCAAAGTCCGTTATGCCATCAAATTACTATGATTGTAAAACTGAATAGTGATATAGCATTATGTTGAAAATGCATCGCCACAAAGCTAAAAAAAAAATCCAAAAACATACATAATAGTAAAATACTGAGGGACCTGGAAAAAGATATATAAGTTACACAAATGGCATCTTCACACATCCTCAGTGCAAACACACACACACACACACACACACACACACACACACACACACACACACACACACACACACACACACATATATATACACTGTCTGTGTCACAGATTCAGCTCAGATGTTTCAATTGTAATGACCTTATTACATAATTCTGAGCCAGTTTAATAGCATGTAATCTTCCCAGTGTGCATCCCCAACCACTGCGAGGAAATCCTGCATACTGAAAGTCTTACATGCTGACCTCACATTACACAGTACAGCACACAGAAGCATCACTCCTCTGAACTTGCCTGTTCAGGTTAGCAGCATCCATCTAATTGTGTGTTCTCCTATTGGTACGAGGCAGAGCCACTTGTGCTCCTGCTGCTCAGTTAGTGTATGAAACCATTGGTGCTCCACTAACACAGGTACAAAGTGTAGACCATGCTCCTCCATACTGACAACAAGTTTAGAGGCTGTGAAGTCCTGTGGTGCCAAGATATTTAGGTGTGCAACATCTGCTATACATGAGATTACCTGAAAACCTAACATATTCAGCAATGCAGTCAAGACTTATACAGCCATTCCAATATAATTCAATATTCTCTGATCAGTTAACTTTTAGTACTACAATAGGGCTGCAACTAACACGTATTGCAGATTATTTTCGAGATTTATTGATTAATCTTCAAAGATTATTATTAAATAATTATTTCAAGCATATCCAGCATTTTCTGTAATCTTTGATGAATCGTTGCAGTTCCATACTAAAACAAAGTTGACACACCTGCCTTGTTAACACAGTTTGAACCATAAAATGAATAATACAATGTAATGCATGTCAGTCGGTTCACCACCACAGATAATCTTGATATTTTGTGCAGACATCCATGTCGACCAGAGGATGAATTCTACAGACTTTGATGATCCTCCGACTTTGTGTTTTGTTTTTTTTGTGAAATGTTGCAAACTATTGGATGAATGATGTTAACTCTCCCTTTAGCATCACCATCAGCTCAAATTGTTAAACTAAGCTCATAAACTTTTGTTTATGACCAAATGGTTGCAAAACTAATTTTAAGTTTAAGTTTAATGCTAATTAGCAAATGTTAGCATGCTAACACGCAAAACTAAGATGGTCAACACAGTAAATGGTATACCTGCTAAACATTAACATGTTAGCATGGTCATTGTGAGCAACAGATACACTTGTGTGGTTGCAGACTTTAAGTGTTGGTAAAAATACATCAGAACTTAATATGTAACTGTAATCGGTGTTATAGAACAATCTGTATGTACAGTTTATATTACTTTATGGAGATTTAACATTGTGACATGTTTGTTTAATAGTAGGTTTATATTGTGTAATATTTAAAATAATATTATTTGCAAAAATCTTAACTATATATCTATCTGCAGAATATTAATTTATGGTATGTTTTAAAATATATGCTCTGATCTTTTGTGTAGTTTTTCTATGTATGGCATATGTGTTTCACCATTTCCACCAATCAAATGATACATTTGTTAAATAAAGGTTAGGATTAAGATGTTGTACATTTGGTATAAATGATGTGAATTTACATTATATACATGCAATGTTTTTATGTTATTTTATTGCAAGTAATTGAACTGCTATTATATGTCTGACTTATAACATATAGCCTGTTACGTGCCAGGCAGGTTGTGTGTTGGTCTTGCTGTGTTTTTTCTCTCCTCCCCCTCTTCTCTCACCTGTCAGCTAATTAGGTGGTGATTATCTGATTGGCTGGCCTATCAGGAGGGAGGGCCAGCCTGTGTCGTGGTCCACTGCTGACGTCGCCAGACCAAGCAAATTATATACAGTGTGTGTGTGTGTGTGTGTGTGTGTGTGTGTGTGTGTGTGTGTGTGTGTGTGTGTGTGTGTGTGTGTGTGTGTGTGTGAGTGTGCGTGCGTGCGTGCGTGCGTGCGTGCGTGCCTGACAAACAGACAGACAGACAGACAGACAGACAGACAGACAGACATGTGTTTTACACCACTTGTTATTAGATCAGTTAGTAAGGGCTTTTGTTTATGTTTTGTTTGCAAGGACAGTAGTAGTCAGGCCTTGTTTTGTTATATTTATTTTTTGGCGCAACCAACTCACCCCTACTTTTGAGAGTTCATTGGAACCAGTTTATTTGTGCAATAAACAATTATACACGTTCACTCCTACTCTGACTCGCTCAATCATTGGTTGTTGTGTTATTGTCCTCCTCTTCCCCTAGCTACACCTTGGGGACGTAATTTCTGAAGAAGATTAATTATTGTCTTTCACATAGCCAACACTATTCTTGGAGACAAAGTGAATAATGTTCACATTTTGTAGAGATAAAAGATAAATACATCCAGTGTGTCATCTTCCAGACAAAATTGTTGACACATGTCCCCTGGGTAATGGCCTCTGAGTGTCCCTCTCTGTCACTGTGTGCTATTGATAAGAGACTGCATGTCCTGGCTGTCAATCATTCAATCAGTTATGAGCAGGCTGGTTGCGTCAGGTCATAATCTTGCTGAGAGTTCCTCAACTCAAGAGATATCACAAAATTTCATCACATCCTTTAATCAGCCAGACAGCCTTCCTGATACAGTGCTGCCGGGGATTCACCCCAGAAACCACAGTTACACACAAGGACACCTGCTCAACGCAAGTGGATCAAAGTCCAAAACCACAGACCAGATCGAGGATTCTTTTTCTGATCTCATAATAAATAATAAATAAAATAATTACGTATCAAAGGTACTGCAAAACAACCACTCAAGGTAGTAAGTTATCTGTGACTTATAAGTTAAGATAGAGAGAACTTAAACGTGGCTAAAAAAGGAGATATTTTTACTTCCTGGAAAGACATGCCTTTAAATAAAGCCTCTTAAGAGTGAAAAGGCAAATTGACAAGATGTGTGTCTGCGTCCCAGTAGAGAGTGAGCTGGAGTCATCTAGCTGGATTAGCAGGTAAATATGTAAGTCGTTGTTCCTCTGGAGGTTAGAAAGCACTGGAGTCATATCAAGAACTGTCACCAGCTGCCATATCATCACATTGAAATTCATGGAGACCGACTCAGTCATAAATATGACAACATAGGGATCAGATGCTCATGCATGCGCAAGCACATCAACAAACACACTTAACACAAAGATGCACAACGCGCACTCGTAAACACGCACATCAGAGCAAACACCTACTTGCCTCCCAGCGGTCGGGATGTAAATGCATTAAGAACTCAGTGTGTGACGTGAGACAGACGGAGAAGAGTGCCAACTGACACAGGTGGCACAGAGCAGAGATACAACTTATTACAGCCAATATAAAAACCCCACTGAGGAGGGCTGCTAAGACAACAAATATGAGCAGCACACTGGCACAGGAAAGCAAAGATAGGAGCCGGAGATGGGTTTGAAGAAAGGGACGCTAAAAAGAGAGCGAGAGCGGGGGGGTGATAAGAGAAACAGTTTGGCTGGACCTTAAGGGCTGTGTTGGATTAGGACAGTCTACTGAGCCAGTTTTGAAGGTTGTTCAGCATCACTATGTATCTCACCTGCATCCAAATGATGGTACAGGCTCAAACATACATACACACATACACCCACAAACTCACAGTATGGATAGCACCCTCTGAAGAGAAAGACTTATTGAGCTCCACTGCACCTGTGGCAGGTTTCCAGTATTCAGAGGTAGATAAATGGTCTGCTCTTTTAGGCTGGCCTGCAATCTGACCACTCTGCTGTTTATGAGAGAAGGGAAGTGAGAAAGAGAGAGAGAAGGAGAGAGAATGAGAAAGAGATGAGAGGGGTAGGGAGGTGAGGAGTAAGCGAGGGGTGGAGGATGAATAGGGAAATGCACAGTGGATGATTTGTAACATGACTACCTTCTATTAATCTCCCCTAATGCATTTCTCCAGTGCAGGGAGGGGGAGCAGAGAGCAGTGGGGAAATATGACAGAAGAGAAGAAAATTAGAGACATGTCAGACATGTGATTTTACAGACAAACACATGTAAAGACTGAGACAAATTATATATTAATTGCAGACAGGATTTAAACAACCTCCCACTTAGGGTTGCGAACCGAACCTCGGTTCCAAAATTAGAACCAAATCCAAAACGCCATGTACAGGATACCTGTGAAAAAATGAAATCATTTTGCTTCTGTTTATTGGTGCACAAAGTGATATGTTTAGTTATGGGAAGGTTATTAAGAGTTACAAGCAGACAAGTCTGGGTATTTTATTCATGGAAGTTGTAGGTGACTCTGTGCTCACAAAGTTAATATTATTTAACATTATTAAAATCAGGACGGTTTTGATTTCCAACAACAAACACTGATAGATGATACTATTTGTCATATGGTAAGTGAACTTAGTTAATTATTTTTAAATATATATAAGTCAAGTCCATACGTCATTTTTGGCACAATGATTAATTTATCTCTTCTGTAACATTTGATATACAGCAATAAACAACTGTATCACATGTGTTTTCTAATGTTAACTAACGTTTAACAGGTTAAAGTTCACTGCTAATGACATTAACTGTAAGTAAGTTTACTTAGTAAAACTTTACTTTAGTTAGCTTGCAATAAAACGTGAGATTTGAGCAAGTCAGACAACTGAATGGCAGATAGAAATGTTCTTTTTTTTGTCCAAAGTTTCAAACACTTAGTATATAATTAAAGGATAAGTCTCTATTTGGTGGTAGTCTATACAACATAGAGCCAAGTGACATGTTGATTCATTATAATGGACACTGTAGTGAATTTTGAGTCGATCCCACATACACCGCCCTGCTGCTGTAACAAGTTTCTATCACACCAAATCTGTGGCTAAACATAGCCGGTAATAGATGCACATCTGTTTGAGTAACATTTGCAAAATAACTACAGTCACTTGGTGTTTTTGGAATCCACTGAGGCTTAGGGCTGAGAGCCACAGAAAGAGTAGGGAAGTCAGAAAGTATTATAAAGTGCAATACTAATGCACTGTTGGTTTAATAGTGTTCATGGGATTTGTTATTAACAATAACAGAAACATAAAACTTTTCGAACCCTATTTTTTAATTTGGGGGTGGGGTGGGGGGTGGCAAATGAAGCGAAGACAATTGTGTTTCTTCCTCTGAAGAAACTGTAGAAAACCTCAGCACTCATTTTGCTCCTATTTTCAGCTTTTGATGTTCTCTATGTAAGGCAGCCCTTAATGTGCTCATGAAACTCTGACGAGCTAACTAACTGACAAGCCTGCCAACAAGCCTGTAGGAGCAAAACACTGCTCTGAAGATGAAATCATTAATGTATTACAAATAGATCCAATATCTGTGAAGTTACATCATGTAGACAGCATTTCTCAAGAGCCAATAATAAACCGTCTTCAGTCTGAATAAAGCTGTATGTATCCTGTAGTTGCTTCACTGTACATAAATGTAACATTGAGGATGGGAGGTGCAGGGAATTGTGGGGCTGCCTACGTCAAAGCTGTGATGACGTTACAGACAGCATTTCCCTGCAGACTTTGTTTCCAGGCCAGATACACATTGCTGATTAAGACACTGATCCTAGTATTGATGTGGCTATAGAATACGAGATACTTCAACACATATCGATCGGCCCTTCACCTAACACAAGACACTCGCACACGCAATACTGTGTACACTCTTCATATGTGTGCACACATAATGAATATACACAGATGCTTACACATGCAGAAATACATACATTCAAATAACAAAGAAATAAAACATACAAGATTACCTGACCAACCATGCATACACAAACACACACACTGACACCACAATGACCTAAGATGTACCCAGCATGGTTCTCCAGCTGTAGATCGATGAGAGACGAGGTTCGGAGTGACAGTTGTGAGTGAGAGGCCTGAAGGCAAGCTGCATTATGGAGGAATCTCCTGTCACAGAGTATAGCCTTTACTGTCCCTGGCCGTATAGTGTGTGTGAGAGTCTGACATACATGTAAAGCTTGCACATTCCCGTAAGTGAGAATGTGATAATTCAGTTGAAGTGTAGGTGGACTAGTGGTCAGTATGTACAGTATGTGTGCCTGAAGAGATGAGGATGTTCAGGTTTTAATCATGGCTGTGAGGTCTCTGACTGACTGGTCCTCTGTTCAGTCTTCCTTTCATCCTGTGATTCTGTAATTAGTTGATTGACCTCTGCTGTCAGGGCCTAATTAGACATGGTAATTAAGGATTAGATGGGTCAGGAGGGAGGTGTGCGTGTGTGTGTGTGTGTGTGTGTGTGTGTGTGTGTGTGTGTGTGTGTGTGTGTGTGTGTGTGTGTGTGTGTGTGTGTGTATGTGTGTGTGTGTGTGTGTGTGTTAGGGTTGGAGGGGAGGGTGGGGGTTAGTACGTGTGCGTGAAGTGGGCTGATAAGGGATGTGAAGGTCGATATGTTGCTTTTAGTTTTAGGGGACAGGGAATTGTCCACTCTCCTTGGCAAGTAGTTGCCTTGTTTGCATGATCAATGCAAGATGGATGCGAGATGAATGTAAACAATGTTAATTAAAAAGTATCACTGTGCTAAACCTCCTCTATTGACATCAATGAGCTGACTAACGTAATACAGAAAAGAACTGCACTGTGTTTCTGGAGTGGTAACACCCACTGTTTGGGAAATGCTCAGCTGGCAAAATAAGTGAGGAAGCAATGATGTCCCTCTTAAGAAATGATAGTAAACCCTCTATGCTTGTCACCAGCACATTTTACAACAAGTGAAAAGACTGTGTATGTGATTGCTAAACGCTGTTAAATTATAACTTGAAAGCAGCACTCGGCTATACTCTTGTTCTATTCAGATCAAATTAATTAAACTAAATTCCACACTAAAGAAGCAGGTCATACCGACATTGTGGGAAAACAGCTAGCACAATAGAGCAGCAAAGTGATTCAAGTAACAGCAATTACAAAACCACAATAGAATCCACAAAAAGAGCTACACAATGCATAATACAGAAACGCAAAATGAGGAGGTAATAAGAATAGCATTATCCAAACAAAACACCTGACAATAGCATCGCATATGACAGTTTAGGATGAATCTACAGACACGCATTGTGCTAAATTACGTACTTTCACCAAATTAAATATGGTGCCGCTATCCCATTTAGTGCTAAGGAATCAAAGGATGGGACTGAGAGACAAACACGACTCGACAGGAAATGGTACAAGTGCAAGGCTGTCACACAGGGCACAGACAGTTTTGGAGCTTATGGAGTGCAAAGAGATGGGTTGCAGTGACAGGCAACCCCAGAACCTCGCTCAGAGGGGGGCGCCCATCGCTCACTGCTACCCTGTGGGGGGTTGATACACTTTGTTCTCTTATCCTTTTCTCTCTCTGTCTCTCAATGCCGTGACTTTTTCTGTGTTCTGTTGTCGTTCGACACATGACAGGCGAGAAAAAGGTCATACAAGATGAACACAGATGTAAAGAAAGGGGCAAAGAGAAGAAAGAGAATGAAAGGGCTTGTAATATTGAGCACACTATTGATCAATACAATTTAGATGTATTAAGGGGATGAAGGGCAAAAGTTGGGGTCTAGAAGCAAGATAGAAGGGAAGCATGACAGAAAATGAGAAAAGGACTTGGATATTCTTAGAATGAAGTAGGGCAAGGCATCATAGCATGGATATGGAAAAAATATTTGGAAAAAATTAAGTATGAGGGTGGACTGGGTTGTGCAGATAAAAAAGGGAGAGGAAGATAGATGGTGGGTGATTAGTATGCTGCTAAACCTCTCTCTCACTGCTGCTCACAGAGCTGCTCACCAACACCGATTTACTCTCACATGAGCCACAATGCAGTCCGAAGCTTCAGGAAACACAAAAAGTTACAAAATACAAGCATTGAGTGTGAACCATGAGATACCAAGGAGCAGCTCTTCCGATGAAACAGAGCAGAGATGGAGATATGGAGATATCTTGTAAATATGACTTCAGTGTTTTGGAGCGAGGTGGAAATGGGATGACCCAGTTAGAAAAGTGCGACAGATAAAAACGAGTGAGGGAGAGAGGACAGTGGCAATGTCAGATAGAGAAACAATGTTGTATAGTTGTTACAGCTGTCGAGTGGTTGCATGATATGTTCAAAACCAAATGAAACATATTAAGACTAAGAATCTACAGCAAGGCAAGCAGCTCTGTGAGGCTGTACAGTGTTGATATGAGCTTAATGCTAACATTAGCATGCTTACATGCTCACAATGATCATGTTATTGTTAACGCGGTTAGGTTAGCAAGAGAACTCGCTAATGTGTTCCAACATAGCTGCCGATTCTTTTAAATTCAAGTTGTTCACCAGGTGAATATGCCAGCTTCCTGCCATGGCTGTTATCTGGTTGAGATGGCTTCCAGCTAACTTTTTACTTCCCACAATGAATGGCATGAGAAGAAAGTACAGTCGACCTGAAATTCTTCAAGTGG